>NC_073695.1:113857415-113894915 GCF_029784165.1 Wyeomyia smithii | reverse complement strand
CTGTCTGTCTGTCTGTCTGTCTGTCTGTCTGTCTGTCTGTCTGTCTGTCTGTCTGTCTGTCTGTCTGTCTGTCTGTCTGTCTGTCTGTCTGTCTGTCTGTCTGTCTGTCTGTCTGTCTGTCTGTCTGCCAACACGGATGGTTAACGTTTCTTTTTTGTTCCGTTCTCCGGCCGCTTTGATATCTCGACTGTCGCATTGTGCGAATGACAATAATTAGCAATTATGCGACAGTTTAGTACAGTAATAAGATGGAAAATAAACAATTTATTTGTATGAACTGCCGTAAAATATCATCAATCGTGTACACCAGAAGATTTTAATCCCAACTTCTAAACTTTTTCATTCTAAGATAGTTCGCTGTAGAGAAAGTCTCATCCAAATTTAGTATATTTAAGCAAAGGCAGGACAATAAAAGCATGAATCTTAGAAATTCAATTAACGTCCTCGGACCTAAATAAAAATCGATGCTAAGTAAATTGATTCCACTTAAATTCGTAATAAAGGCAATAAATAGCACAGACAGCTACAGTCAATAACACACGAGCCAGAGATTGTCTATACAATGACAACAAAATAAAGAGAAGTGAACGAGAGAATTGTTGTTCATATTGAATTCGTGACAAAAAGCAAGAGATGAAGCAGATCGTATAAAATTTTAGTAGCGGCTACTGTCGCGTAGTGTTTCATTTTACAGAGGCAATTACAAAAATCTAGCTACTGTTGTGTGAATACTGTAGCGTACCAGTACATTTCCCCACCCTGGTTGAGAGTTCGTTATCAAGATATTGTTTTTTGGCGTATTTTGCAACATGCAAAATAGGATAAGTACAACGATACACCGTGCCCCATTGATGTGACGAGAAAATTCCCAGCTCGACCTGATCGGGAATCGAACCCGACATCACAACCGTGTGGGAGAGCTAGCTGACCGACATAGTTAACTACAGAACTACAGGGATCACATACACATTAGGGTGTCCCAAAGAAATCGATGTTGAAAAAGTCAAGGTGCTCAGCCCTAAATTGAAAGATAATGTTATTTATAGCATTTTTGTAGAACATTTCGACTTTCTAAAAAATTGTTTTCAGGTTGCCCAAACGTGATTACTGAAAAAATTACCTTTCTAAGCTACAAACCCACTCTTTTGCACTTTTTTCAATTTCTTAAATTCTTAAATAGATTCTAAAATTTTTCCATATAGTTTTTTTTTGGGGTTGTTTTTGAATATTTTGCATGGTTCAGTTCAGCATTGTATACAGATTTTTGGTTCCCAGAGCCCATTAAACATCTCAAAAAAAAATTTCCCAATAATTTTTAGATAAAACCTTACAAAACACAAAAAAAAAGTTTTTTGATCAAGAACTAAAATTTTCATTGCAAAGCGGGATTTACGACGAAAGTTTACATGCAAAAAGATACTTGATATCTTATCGGGGAGCTGAGATATTGACATTTTTCAATGTGATGGAAAACTATGCATTTTGACAAATATGGTAAATACCCAGTCCGCACAAATGACATGTTGGTGACCTTTAAGAGAAGATTCATATTCGTATGAAGAATATGTTCTGTAAATGGTCAGGAATAGAGCCTTATACAAACTTTTGGGAATAGTCACAAAGTAGTTTGTTAGAAATATTCTACTTCTATGTATTTTCAACTTGGTGATATTGATAGGAGAAACCAGAAACGTTTCTATTATTTTCAAATTGTCGCCGCGAATTTTCCAAATATTATCACATCTGAGTCTTTTTTCTCAGTGATGTAACGGATACCATTCTAAGCTAAGTTGTTTCGACTAAATTATAATATGTGACAATTTACAAGACAGTGTACTTTTTGATTTTGTCACCAAAAGTTTATCAAAAGTTTGTGCTTGCTATTTTGAAACCTTTATATTATTACATCACAACAAAACCAAATGTATTTTAAAATGGTCACTAACAACTTTAATATAATATCGCTGTCGTATTATTACCAATAAATTCAAGAAAATTTCTCGTGACAAAAATCTAAAATAAAATATATTTTTCGTGACCAATTTCCGAGGAATACTATTCACAATTTTTTTATTTCACCGATGGATTTTTGAAATGGTTGCATGTGTACACATAAAGTAATAACATGCAACATGTTGAAATTGAGACAAATGCCAACAGCTATTTTCGAATACAATTCCATATTTATGGTAAAAGTATATCGCCTACCCCTTAAAATTTCCACGCGCCTTCAGAAAAATTAAGTTTGAAATATTTAAAAATAAAAATTTTAAATACTCCAAAAACACGAAAAATTAAATTCATGTCCCTTTTTGAGCAAAGGTTTGTTTACGTATCTTTTGTCTTAATATTATTAAAATACATATGGAAGTTTGCGACGATTACGTATACATCATATTATGTTAGTATTTTATAATTCATACTGTTACCGCTTTTAGTAATTATCGCCCCTTCTTGAACCTAGAAAACTAAAGGCATTCTTCACCAATTATTCTTGGTGACTTCCATAAAAAAGGTGCATTCTACTTGATAGTGATTATAGATCATTTTTAGAATCGTCAATAATCAATTGATACGGTGACTTTTGTGAGACAATACTAATTAAACGTTATTTAGAGGGAATATACAACCTTATAAAATTAAACTAATAACAAAAATACCTGTGACAATGTTAATAACAAAAATTTCTAAAAAGGTCATATATTTTCTTAAAACAACATTTGACGTTTATTTTCTTACAAAAGTCACGGTGACTAAATGGTAACATTTGTCGGGTTTCGAAGAGATGTTTACTCTTGTAATACACTGGGTTCTTTTTTACGCGATTGATACGTCCGCGCAAAAAAAGGTTCCCATAACTTTGAATTAATCTTGTGAAAAAAGATCGCGTCGTTTTGATAAAATCTTCCGCCACGTGTAAAAAAATCGTGTAAAATAAAATCACGTAAAAACAAATCGCGAAAAAAAGAATTCAGTGTATTCATTCTAACCAAAAGAGATGATTACAAAAATGACAATGTCAATAACTCATAAATTTTTAAATAGGTCACATATTCTTTTGAAACAACATTTGACATACTTTTTCTTTCAAAAGTCACGGTGACTAACTGGGGACAGTTGTTGGGCTTTGAATAGATGTTTATTTTTTGTGATGTTTGGTCACACCAAAATAGATGATCACCAAAATCACTGTGACAATGTTAATAACTTATAAGTTTTTTAAAAGGTCACACATTCTTTTACAACAACATTCGGTGTATATATTTTCTTACAAAAGTCACGGTGACTAACTGGTGACATTTGTCAGGTTTTGCACAGATGTTTACTTTTGGTGACATTCTTAATCATTGTTTATAAGAATTGTTGAGTGAGCAAGTCGGTTACAAGTGATAAAATAGAAACCGCTGTTTTCAAAGTTGTTGTCGTACAGACAAACAATAAAGGATGGGTTGAAGTAGTTCCTCGTTCGTGGGAAGACGGTGAAGTTTTGTGGTGGCCAAAAATGGACCAATCTGGTCTACAAAGTGACCCACACTCAATTCCTGACGTGACCAAGTGGAAGAAATATACGAATTACAGAGTGAAGTACACATTCGCAACATTTGAAGAGGCGAACATGAAAGCGAACGAAGTTGCAATTGCCAGCAGTGAAAGTGACTGCAGTGACAAAAAACCATCACGTGAAGGAAGACAAAAAAAAGTGAAACCCTTCCTAAAAAAAGAAAGGTAAAGGTATTAAAAAAGAATGTTTATTCCTATGAAATGTCACCATGGATTTATTAGGAAAACTCGTACCTCTCAACGACTTGGTGACTATTCAATGGCATAATGTCATTTGTACTTCAAATTATCATCGTGATTACCTATTGAAAAATATTCTTTTGTTTGCAAAGTAACATATTTTGAATTAAGACTTTTAGAGAAAAATAAATCAATTGTAATTCAATTGTCACAGAGAGAACAAAAACGAAATATTTGTTTTTTAATCATAGCTTTAGTGTCTTTTGTGAGAAAATTCAGGCAATTTTTTCTACAAAAAGTTTTAGTGACTCAATCACAGAAACTGTTTACATATTATTTTTTAAACATTTGGGTGACAATTATAGGAAAAAAGCTTTATTTTAATTGTGACTCTCGTGCGGATTGGTCACAGTCACAGTGATTAACTGGGGAAACTATTTCTTTAAAAAGTCACTGTGCCTTTGTCAGAAAAATTTAAATGTACCTCTTAATTTCTTGGTGACTATTCTAAGACAAAAAAATGGAAAAAATACTTTCGTTTCACAAGTGAAATGATTTCGTCTGTGACTCTTCAGAGAAAAATAAATAAATTGTAGTTCAATGATCACGGAAACAAAATAAAGAAAATATTTGTTTTTTGATCATAGCTTTAGTGTCTTTTGTAAGAAAACAAACACAAGTTTTTCTATAAAAAGTAATGGTTACTCGATTACAAAAATTATTTCCATATTATTTTCAAAACGGTCGGAGGACAATTGTAAGAAAAAAGTTCTATTTTGTTTGTGACTCTCGTGCGGATTGTTTTATTTTGGGAGATAAAAAATAACAATGTTCAGAAAACAAATGTATTTTTGGATGGCTGATTACTTAGAAGAAAGTTTAAAAATTCGGAAAAAATTGCGAAAAGAGTTAGAACGGAAATTGTGATTTTTAGTGCCTTCTATTAGAAAACTCAATGTTGCACGTAATATATAAGAGATAGAAACATGATGTATCCGGTAAAGTTTCTTGTTTTAATATAACCTAAAACTTTGTCGAAGACACCTTGCGTCTATTCTATTCTGATTAAAAAGTAAATTTTTTATCTCACTCATAGGTGGATTGATCACCTATCTTTCTACATTAAAAGATGCATTTTTGAATATCCTGAAACTCCTCCGAACATACCTTATGGCTTTAATCAATATTCGAATCACTATTTAGGAAATTATACGCACCAACGGCAAAATAAAAACAGTGCCATGGAGTTATTGAGCTTTAGTGGCATTTTTGACAAAATGCATAGTTTTCCATCACATGTATAAACGCCAATATGTCAGCCCCCCGAGAAGATATCAAGGATATTTTTCCATGTAAATTTTCATCTTGAATCCCGCTTTGCAATAAAAGTTTCAGTTCTTGGTCAAAAAAATGTTTTATATGTGTTTTGAAGGGTTTTATCTGCAAATTTTGAGAAAAAATTACTTTTTTGTGATGTTCAATGGGATCTGTGAGTCACATAACTGAATGCGATGCTGAACCAAACCATGCAAAATATTCAAAAACAACCCCACAAAAATAAAAAAATATATAGAAAAATTAAGGAATCGAACAGATTTAAAAAAAGTGCAGAAGAGTGGTTTTGTAGCTTGAAAAAGTCATTTTTTCATAAATCACGTTTGAGCAACCTGAAAATGATTTTTTAGAAAGTCGAAATGTTCTACAAAAATGCTAAAAATAACATTATCTTTCAATTTAGGGCTGAGCACCTTGACTTTTTGAACATCGATTTTTTTTGGGACAGCCTATTTTTTTTTTTATTCTCGCTTATTTTCCGTCGGTCTAGTTCCGCCACTGTTGTGGCCAATCACCGACGCCCAGGGAGGCGACTCCACACCCAGGACCCTAACTCACGACCCGTTTATTAACGGACCGGCGCTAACGGCTTTACTTCCTCATGCGATGGAAGGCGTGATCCCAGAGATTTTTCGCCTCAGAAAATCTCCCGGTGTCGGCTAGGATTGAATCTAGACCAGTTGGGTTGGTTGTGAGTGGATCACGCCACCTCACAACCATCGACACCTATGTCGGCGGTGGGATTCGAACCCAGGCGTCGAGCGTGGTTGGCGGAGACGTTACCAACCACACTAGGCCCCCGCTCTTGGGACAGCCTAATACACATACAAATACAATACAAATACAACGCAAATATCAAGCAATTTGTCGAAAAAACATTCGGGCTGATGAACAAAGCCAAACATCGACTCAGACGCCATTTTTAATTCGAAGTAGATAATTTCTGTCTAAGAAACAGCTCAAAATGGCCGAATACCACCGAACCCCATTTCTGGAACCAAGAGATCGGAAATTGACTCCGAGTATCCGGGTTTTCAAAACCAGGATGGTGACTTTCGCTGCAGATCATGTAAGTCGTTATTTTGGATTTCTGAAAAATAAAAAAGATAAAATACCATTCAATATGGATATTTATGTAATCATAGACCGTAAATTGACTCCAGACGCTGTCAATCAACTGGCCATTAAAGCCTGAAATGGTCAAATATAACCATATACGGGTAAAAAATCGTCGAAATTTTAAAAAAATATACAAAATCATCGAGTGTTCTCAACACGTTTTTTATAAAAGTCTAGCCATCATTTTGAATTTGGTACAGAACAAATAGATGATCTTTCTGTTGGGTGGCCTGATAAATCCATTTGTCGGCACAACATGGCTATGCGAAGCCATCCATTATCATTTACACTGTGGTCGAGTATGACATATTTCATTCTATATTTTTAAATTCAAACAAAACTTCTGTAATCAAAAGTCTAGAATCTACCTATATACAAAATTCAGTGTAAAAATTTGTTTGTAAATCAGTAACGGACAAATATGAATATTTGGCCCCCTTGATTGTAAGTACACAGCTGTTACAAATGGAATTGGCTTTCCGCTCATTTCCTGTTCCTATTCAGCGGACTAGTATGATTATGCTGCAGTTTCATTTTAGCTTTAGCTCTGCGAATCTGCTGCAACTAAACATTAGCCCATTGCACATGCTGGTAAATCTACCAAGAGTGTTGCATAAATGCGAAATCAGGTAATATTAGGGCTGGAATAATTTCGTTTCGTGCATTGTTGTTTGTGTTAAGAAAGTTTAGACCTTTTGTTAGTTTTTGCTGCTTAGTAAGCAGCTAATAATAATATTTTTTTATCAAAAGAATCTTGCACCCTTTGTCTATTGAACTACTATAATGACTATTGCAATATATTTAGTTGTATGAAATTTAAAAGCGCTTGAAATTTACCCCAGCATTTCATGTTATTTGCATTGCCATAAATGTTCCCAAGAAGAATGATGTAGCAAAAATATATAGAAACTGCTTATGAAACCAATTATGTTAAATATTGCAGCTGTGATCGACAGTTTCCATCATTAAATGACAACCAATCTAATAACTGCCAGGTTAATATGGTGTTTTTGTTGCGATGAATCCTGATAGTGTCGGTAAGATTATACTTCTGATAATTTCAATTTCGTTCACTGTTTTCAACACAGTAGTGCCAGTTCGTTATGCCAGTTTAATGACCAGGCGAAGATTTGATATCGTCGCAGGTGGGTAGGTTTTTCCACTAAGAGTCATTAGTGACGCCCACCATTCCTAGCGTCTGTGTTAAATGTGGATTCCAGCATATGCATGGTTGTAAAATTACGCAGCGTATCCAAGATTCAAACAAAGAAACGAGTTTTCTTGTGGTAGTTTCACCCATTCCCTATAATCTAGAAACGGCACAATTGAATGCCTTTTTGCCTGAACGCGTAACTGTTGTTCTAATTTGGTAACGTTTCAAATATTTTCGTTTATTCATAAAACAAATATTTCTAGCTCGTGCGGGATGTCAGGTTATTTTATAGTAGAAGAAGATTTATTTGATCAAAGTTTTAATTTTCCCCGCATGCTACATCCTTAGTACACCACTGTTGATTCTTGTTTAGCCTCAAATCTAACTTCTGACCTAACGGTTTGTTGGCCTAGTTTTTCCGTGTGACTCATGAGCAGCGATAACATCTCCTCATTATTCACCCACGTCGCACCGTGAAAAGTAAATAGCGGTAGAGTTTATACGTTTCACCTTAATTTTCCACGAATGTTTCGATGGAATTTTGATAATAATCTATCTTTTCTGCTCTTTTTTTACAGATAAAATGGAATAGCAAGTCATTGGTTTGTTCCTTATTGACCATAATTTGAAAGCCGAAAGAAAACCAATTTATTCGCTGTTAATCTGAAAAAAAAACGAACAACATCATTCGGAATAGTTTACACCGCCTTACACTGGACTAACAAATCATTACTAATTAGGGACGTAATACACAAGCGAAACGGTTGTCAGGAAGCAAACCGCAGACAAATCGCAATGGGTTGTGCAAGCAGTTCACCACTAATCAACGGCGGTGGTCCTGGCGGAATTGTGGAAACGGCGAAAGAAACCGCCAGCAAGACTGCCGCCGAAGTTCTGCAGGCTGGAGAAACTGTCATACATGGTAAGTGGCAAGCTGTGCATAACGGAAGAAAACATTGGGTAAAGTTTTGTCTGCAATTGAGGCTCTGACCGGGTGTTTCTACAGATGTAAATGAGGGCTCCTGAAAGTCGAACTAATGCAAATATAATGCTAGCAAACAACGCTGCAACAATTACCATACTATGCAGTGTGTTTTTGATTTTCTATGACAGTACATTGGAGTGATTCAAGCTAATATCATGTTTTTTTCGAAATGGTAGCGTCGTTCAGTAGCTATATTCTGAAACATTTTTAAAAAACCAACAAAAATCACCCCTTTGTAATCCTTCATTCATCATAGTAAATTTTCCCCTTAATTAGAAGCTGCCCAAATCAATAAAATCCACACATAAAAGGCCTCTGAACTAGATGTTCATTATCATGAGACGTCTATATTCGGATCGCGGTAGTTAATCACGAATTTATGTACCTACGTTATTTACGGGGCAATAAGTTTTTCATAGTTGATTAATTACCGGACGCCGATTCAAATCGAAACGCAACTTTTGTTTTCGTAGTCGCCATTCAGAAGTACATATAACTCTTTTTTGCATCGTGGGTCGGATATTTGAACAATAGTAGAAATCCCGCGATTTTTTTGTGAAATTAATCTACTGCGTCCATTTATTGGAACATTTGTAGTAAACTCCCATGGCTATGCGTGGATGACCAATTATCCACTATTGATTCCAGTCTCACGAAACTATTATTTTTGTTCAATTTTGTCAATTTGTTCTGCATAAATAAATTTTTAATGCATGATGGAACCTAAGTTTCTTGGAAATGGCTTATATTTATTCCTAAAATGATCTGAAGATCGAAGTTATGCAAAGGATTGTGTTTTTAAACAAGTCTATCCAGATAAAAGATATCAAAAATCAATTTCTCAAAATAAGATCGATGGTGGTGTCTGAGACACATAGTATTACCTTAGTATACTTATTTCTTCAGGACAAGAAGCAAACGAAGTTGTGACGCTTGGTTTTTCCTACAATTTTATCCAAAACGATTTACTTCAAGGAATCAGTCGATATAAACAACTAAAACTGATATTGTATCGGGATTTAGCGCTCCTGGTATTATTATAAAATTTAAATTTCTAGTCTTTCAACCTTCTTGTAAGAATTTTTCTATGATTCAAAGAAAAGTCGGTCGAGCTTAAATAACAATTTAATGGAGCGAAAACTGTACCTGATACACAGAAATTTCATTCTTTAATCCCTATAACCCACAAACAAATTGCAGCCAAAGAAATTTCAAAATCACAGGACAACCCAAAACTATTTACTCTTTCAATTGAACAAATGAAAAAGTAGTAATTGTATGCTTTATTACAATATAAAATACTGAGCGCTTTATTTTTTTCACAGAACATCCTTACAAAACTTTTATTAAGGTTCATCGTAAAGTGAAAAGTCCTGTAAATAAAAAAAATGCTACTTTTTAGTGTTGATTTAACAAAGTAAATTTCATGAAATTTTTGTAGTGCTCTGATACCCATCACATAGCTTCATGGAGACGCATGGTTGTTTCGAAACGAATACGCTAAACATTGGTAGGCATGAAAAAATTCTATTAGAAAAATTTGTTAATAACACCATGTTAAATATATTTTCTATATTAAAATTCTATAGTAAAATTGAGTATATCGGCTTTCCAGTCATCTGCTTATCAAAACGAAAATTTATTTTCTATTTCCGACGTTTCGATTTAATATAAAATCTTTTTCAAGGATTCTACAAATATACAAGTTGTTACAAAAATTCAATAATCAGAAAACAGTCACTTACAGAAAGGATATCGTTTTTTGTCTAATAGCTTTATGTTTTGAGCATCAACGGTCAAAGATTTAATTGTGGCTAGCATTCGTTTACTGTAACCGGGTTGTGAGGACAAAAAATTGTATTTATAGGGCAATTTTTTCAAAACATAAAGCTATTAGACAAAAAACGATATCCTTTCTGTAAGTGACTGTTTTCTGATTATTGAATTTTTGTTACAACTTGTATATTTGTAGAATCCTTGAAAAAGCTTTTATATTAAATCTAAACGTCGGAAATAGAAAATAAATTTTCGTTTTGATAAGCAGATGACTGGAAAGCCGATATACTCAATTTTACTAAAGCAATTATCAGTCGTAAGTTGTTGAATCTCTTAAAATTCTATATTTAAATATAAAAATTAATGGCCGCTAAGCTCTTCTAAACTGAAACCAAAGGGGTTGTTTTGTCTCGTCCTACATGATGTCGAAGCTTGCTGATTATAAGATCTTCAACGTACAACAGTTTCAAGTGGTTATCTAAAAAATCTGGGATGAAATAACGTCACAAAAATTGCTGATTTTTCATGTGTTTATCTTCACACGCTCTGACGAAACTACCCATGCAGCATCAATCATAGTAACCCATGGGGCAGCAGAAGTTTATCAGTCTAATTCTAACCGTGATGGCAAAAACAGTGAAGCTATTTTGTTAAGCAGTGTGCGCGTTCAAACCCAAGTAGCATAACTTGTTATATCCAAGTTTTATAGCAATTTTTTGCTGTATTAAGCACTATAAAACTTTGATAAAACCAACATTGTCACTCGGGTTGAACGGTACCTCATGTCAGGAAGCGGCAGTTCCATTCACTGGCATTGTAGCTGCAGGCAATGACGCAGCGGCAGTGGCTGTATAAGACGGTCAAAATAAAATGGTCTCACTCTGGATGGCAGTGACTGGCAGGGCATTTCGTATTTTTTTCCACCACAAAGGAAGTGATCTCCGAGGTGAAGTTCAGTTGACACACTAAGTTCCCCAAGAAGGTGCATTTTCATTTGTAGTATGAAGTGCATGCCGTAAGTTGCGTAATAGAAAGAAACATCATAAGAACGAGAACGCGAGAATCTGGCCGGATTTGGCGTCGGCTCATTACTCGAAGCGATAGTTGGAGGAGATGAAGCGGCTGAATATGAGTAATTTTCGCTGAAACCGGGTCACTAGGTGCACGAGGTCTTTCAAATTGGATATAAAGGCACAAAGTTATTAGATATAAAGAAAAAAAGGTAATTTTTATTTTATCGAATTTGTTGACTTCTCGGTCACCAAGGGGTGAAATAAATTTAATAAAAATAAAAGTTTAAGTAATACTTGATGTTTTTTTTGAGCTCTATCTCTGAAATTTGTTATGTTACCTACTTCAAGTAGCACTTTTCTGTGGAGAGGAATGATAGGGCTTCCATTAAAAGTAATTAGAATTTTTGCCGCCATATTGAATTTGGCCAAAATTTTAGATTATACCAGAAAAATGCAATTTTGACCATGTCCGCAACGATCTGAGACCAGCATTGGAGAGCTGATAAAAAATGCTATAAGATGCAAGAAAAAAATTAGGTGAGTACACGCAAAAGTTGGAATGTGCGTAGCCAGATCACTTATGAGCGAAACTAGCGCATTTACTGATTAAGTTTGCAACCAATACAACAAATGTGTGCCGGGCATCACGCATTTGATGCTCTAGCGTATTTTGAATGTATTTAGCACCTCCAAATCACTATACTTCAAAAGTTTCAACCGGTGTTGGTATCGTCATGATGATTTATGGTATTGGTAATGTGCTTTAGAAGGCTGCTATGGTTGAAGCAGCGCAACCAACAACAAATACTAACCATTTTGGTCATGAATTAATTGTTGAAAATAATAACTGATTGTTTCCCTTTCATGAATCCGGTCATGAAAAAACATCATTTAACTACGACTCTGGTTTTATTCATATGCATTCGGTTCTACGTTACTTGCACCAGCGTCAGTCACTCCTATTGCAACGAGGCTCGCTATTGGCTGTTTCGTTTGCTGACAGTGATTAGGGATGCACTAGCCTTTGATACGCACCGGCTCGCGAAAATAAGTAGCGGTTTTTTGAGCGCCCCAAAACAGATTAGCCCGAAGCCGAAGTTCACCGAAACATCAAGATTTTCTGTGTATGATACATATTCTGATTCCGATCTCTGTTCATGTATTCATTGTACAACTGATGCGTTATGTATTTCACAATTTTTTTATGCGAAATCTGAGCTATCATTGTGTGTTTGAAAGGATACATTGGATGATTAAAGCTTGAACTTTTGCGTGTATCAGTAGAGCTGCAAAATATTCAACACACACCGCGAGAATTGCTCATATTGAAGTCAGCGAACTCTCCTAATGTCACCCAGCTGCATCCCATCAATAATTTCCTGGCAAACCAAAACCGTAATCTACTCTGACAATTTTATCATGAAAAGGAGGATAATGAAGAAACGGAAGGCCGCACGCAAGGACGTAGAATTATTCTGCAAGTGAGCCAATATTTATCAAACTCAATTATTTGTTCTAGTTATTTCATCACCATCCGAAGAAAATAATAGAAGTTCAAATCCCATTTTCAACTACTTCAAGTAATTAAAATTGTCCCACATAAAAAAAACACTGTAGAAAATTACCTAGTTTATCGATAATACTGTAGAAAATTACCTAGTTTATCGATAATACTGTAGAAAATTACCTAGTTTATCGATCCTTTTCAAACATAGAGACAATAAAATATTATCCAGTAGTAGTCTTTGAGCATATTCATTTTATTCAACTTCAATACCATAACAGTACGCTCGCACCTTACGCTTAACTCCACTCATTAGTTTCTGCACAACATCTGGCTGCTTTTTCTAAACGAAAACCCGCTTTTTCTTCATGTCCTCCCTAGATTTGGCCTCCTTTGGATGCTTTCGTAGTGCCTGTTTCAAAATAGCCCATAATAGCCCATATTTTAAAATAGGCCTTAGCTCCGGCACGGGGTGGGGTGGGGGCTACATGACCTAGGGTACGAAAGTGACCCCGTTAGCTTTGTAACACTCAAGAATATAATTTGAGTAGTGGCACGAAGCTAATTCCAGCCATAAGATCGTAGGTCCCTCGTGTTGCTTTAACAGATGAAGCAGACGCTTCTGTAGATACTTCTTCAGGTAAATCTCCCCCGTTTACAATCCTGGTAGTCACGAACGATGCACTCCTTTTATCACATTTACAGATCGCTTGCCAAATCAGATATTTTTTGGCAATTTTTGATAGTAGTAGAGTTTAGTAGTCTTTAATAGGTCTGACAAAAGTACTGAACCACGTACGCGTTATGACAGACTTCAAAGATTTTTTGCAGGTTTGTGCTACAGCATACGCCCAAATCGAATAATCCAACGGGTTACGGTTTGGACCTTTAGGGAGCAACATATTTTTCACCCAAAGCTTTGTGTTTTGTATTGGAACCCAAAAGAAGTTGACTTTTACCCACAGAAGCGCTTGATTCTTCAAAATAACGGTACATACAATATACAATACATACAATACAATTTTGTATACAATTATGAGTGTGAAGTCATTATGAGTTTTTCAAAATCTTCTTTATTCACAGTTTCGATCTTACCTGACCGATAAACTGGATCTTGCTGCGTCAGGTGTTTTTGTTGTTCGTCGTCGTCGCACTTTCTCAGAGCCGCGGCTCGTGTGTTGCGTCAGGAAAACGGCTGCGTCAGGACAAAGCATTCGGTGCTACTGTCGTTGGTGTCCAATGATGTCCATGAATCGAAGCATGGAATGTGTGGAGTTGGCGTCTATTCCACGCTCGTTTGGATATCGTGGATAGAGCATGAATTCATCCAGAACTATACACCAGCATTAAAGAAAACGTGCGGCATTTTCAAACCGTCGGACACCACCAAGCCAAACATCATGCCGGATGTTTCGACTTGGAACTTACATAAATTCGGAATATCTGCAAATTTTTTCAGTGAAATGAATTAGTCTGTGCGGCTTTTTCCTTTTTTAACACAAATATGCAATCTCTTCGAAAGAGTCACCCGTAACTCCTTCGCAATGAAGTGTAGTTCCGTTCTTCTTTGGCATTCATTTTCACAAACTTGCAATGGAATAATTCCAATGTTCTGAAGCTCCACTAAAGTAAACTTAACCAAATACGCTGTAACAGAAGTAAGTCATAACTATTTTTACACATTATGTCGTTCTGTTGATGCTGATAACAAATCTTATAAATAACAAGAATCGTTCGATGCATAGGCCATTAACATGTGTGTCGATTCGCACGGTTATGATAAGACGTAGGCTTACGTATGAAAATAATTACATATTGCGCATTTATTGAGGTATTTCATTCGGTTGATCGAAAAAATTGTAAGGTTAGACAAATTACATGCGACCAGCCGAAGCCGTCAACATTCCTATTACTTTATTTTCTATTACGTGTGGAACGAACGATTTATGTTAGTAATTTTATGCTTATATCTTATCGTCTAGGGTACAAATAAGGCACATAAATCAAGCATTCGAATGTTCTCCTTACGCGAACTTTTCTTTTACCTGGGCTGTGGAACCCTCCATCGTGCACCCAAATCTAACCACATCACATAGTCAGGCAGTCAAAGCGTAATCCCTGTGACATTGGGAAACCTTACATAAAGGAAAATACCTACGAAAGTCACAAAACAGAAAGGTGAAAGTTAGACCCGCAGAATTGTATCAATATCCTCGCGATTGACACGTTAGTCCGTAGCGATCGCTATCCAAACCAGACGAGATGGAAATGAGATGGAACCAATGGGACAGAAAATTTTCCATCTGCATATTTTATTTAAGTTGGCTCGATTCTCCGCCGACAGGCGCCTCCAGTGAAGTTTTTTTTCTACGTTATCCGCTTTACGGTTACACTGGATTTTTATTTTGGAATAGACGCTGTTTACTGATTTAGTAGTTAAATCTGTTCAATAAACAAAAATTAAATCTTCTCACATTTGATGGAAGTTCGATTCGAAGTTTAAATTTCAACTAAATCGACAATAATTGTTTGGTCATTTCCATCTACCAAGAACTTCTGTTTTGTATTTCATATAAATTTGATTGATCTCTTTGTTTTCGCTTACACGCTCCCTGCCACTTTTCGGTGGGCGACTGGAAACCTCATCATTAGCTCGTTACACCCGCAAAAGTTCAATGTATTTGCGTCTTTATTTTTGGCAACCAGCTTACCAACCATCCATCTATGTCCGTGTGTGGAGGGCCAATGTTCCGGGAAAGTTAAATTATAGCTTTTGCCCAACCACTCGGTTACCGCACCGAAAATGACCGGATTTTTGTGCGGGTCGAATTAGAACGGTGCGTGGTCAATAAAGGGAATACGATGAATATATTTATTTAGTATGAACATGTTTCCACAGGTTTCAGGTCATTTCACACGTACACGCTTTTACGCACGTACAAATTAGGGTTATGTTATTGAATGAATTTCAGATGGAAGGTATTTTATTGAAATAATTCAATATAAAAAGATTTTATATTATGGCTTTTCATTTATTTAGTATTTTAGCTTCTATATGACCAGGAATCTGTTATTTAGTCATCTTATTTCTTCCTTAAAAACAGAGAAAGTAATATTCTCCACTAAGTTTAACAAACTGAAAACATCGAAAGGTACTCGTTCTCGAATTGTCCGTAATAGAGTCTAACGTATCATCAAGAAAAAGTTTTCATTTTCATCTCGTTTGCGCCACACAGTCAAACATTACAGCCAGATCGTTTCCAGCAGGTTTTACTAAGGAAGCATCAAATTATGATGGAGAGTTACGATATTATGAATAGTAGTTACGCGAAAAATATCCACGCCAGGAAGAAAATGTGAGAAAAGAAATCGCTACTTTCAGCCAGACGGCGAGCGTTTCGAAAGCATCTAAAGAAAGGTTCATTAGAGAAGAACTTTACGCGATCCATTGCACGCCCAACTTGAGACTTTTGTTCCTTCTTGGAATAGTTGCTTTTTGCTGGATACTATACAGTATTAAAATGAATAGGATGACGCTTTGACGGCATAACTTTTAATAGCTCCACGGTGAACTAATATCGCCGAACCGATATTATTTGCTGGAAAGTGGAAACACGTGAAAAACTAGATTGATTGAAGTTATTTTACGTTCTGCATGTTATGAAGTCAAATTGATTCGGCTTCATGTCGATTCAAAATTAATTCTTAATGTTTATTATTATTTTATCTTATTCCAATAACGTAACCGTCATTTCCATTGGCCCAGGGTCGACCAGCTGCAGTGCAATCAATATATTTGATTTCGGCAAGTATATACACAATCAGGAATAGATAAATTACCCAATCTCGTATTTCCACTCGTGCTTCTCTGCATTCACGTGAAGTAACTGAGTAAAGGGTCAGCGAACGTTTCGAATACAAAAAAAAAATCAATAATGTTCGATTAGGTGTCCTGAATTTACCTAGACACGCTATTTGCCGTGTCATACACAGGCGTATTATGTTCTTCCTAGCCATTTCGTTTGAAGGGATTTCCCGACCCGAAAACAGGAGTCACATTTTAGTCACGAATGTTGACCTGACTTTCAACAGTACCTACATAGTTTACCACGTTGCTAAGGATGCCAGTAACAGGTTGATATCCAGTTACACTTCGCATTGTATCACCGTTCGTGGGAAATGATCATTTGAATTCAGCATGCAAGTGTATACAATATAATAACGTGAATTAAATCAACATTACCTATAATGTATCACAGCAGCGGCTGGACCAGTTCACATTGGCTGATGGAAGGCACTACACTTATTTCAAAACTTGAATAAGTTGAATAATGATTGACAAATATGGGTCACCGGTTTGCCCCATTCAATTTTTATGATTTTCTTAGATGCTACGACCTATTTCCAAAACTTCATAACTAGCTGGTGTCGGTGATTAGTCGGAGGTTAGTGTGACTCATAACCCTGACTTGTCTAGGATTTTGAAACGAAATGCTGCTGGTGAAGTAAATCTGGTAGTGTACGTCGGTTACTATGCTAGTCTTTAGTAGCGTTTTAAATGGAGGTTCTGGGCATCTTCTTTTTCTTTTTATTTATATATGGGCAGTTAATCTAATTCATATTGTTTATCGTTTATGGCATGTATTCAATTATAGAATGGCCCAATTTAGTTGTTTCCAGAAGGGGGTTAGAGCCTAGACACCGGAAATCAACCCCAACTTTAAAAATGAAGATGACAATTTCCGGAATTAAAATTATAAGAAAAAATATGCTTTTTGCATCTCTTCAGAAGTGATTATCGTCACTGTGCCCAATTTTTGGATGTTTTGTGACATAGCTTTCATGCTTACATCAACGCGTCAAATCAAGAGCGTAAACATTAGAAATACTCAGAGAAAGAGATGTGCCAAGATAATGTTGTGAGCCAAATTAACTGTGAAAATCTTAGCGAAACAAACGAAAAGTTAATATCAGATGAACGTGTTAAATTTTATTCGATTTTCTTTTTATGTTGCAAAATTATGAATTGAGAATGCCTCAAAATTACAATAAAAAGCCAAAAAGTTGAACGAAAAGAAGAAGGGAAAAACTGGCTATTTTCCTTTGTTTTTTCCTGATTTTGGTATGTAAAGCTGGGCGTGAGTACGTTAATTCGGGGTTTGGATTCCAATGTAAAAAATATTTATGCTCACGTTGCATTATCTCATTGAAATCAGCGGCTGAAAGTTCTTCGGTTTATCGTAGACATCCTCACAAAGTTCTGCGTAATCTTAATAATGTACATTACGAGCTTCATTACGCGCACAGCCTGGTGTAAGGATTCGGACGGGTCGCAGGTTACGGATAGCGGATGTCCTCTAGATATCGAGATTATGCATGAATACTACGAATTTAAACTCCCGTGTAACCGACCGTTACAGTAAAATTAAATGGTTTTTATTCATTATTAAATCAAAAAACGTTCCCCTATTTTTCAAACAACCGATAAGCTGTCGCATACGAGGTGAAGAAGAGTTGCCTAACCGCCATATAAAATTCAAAATACAAGCATTGGCGGCTATCGAGTACGCGCTAATAGCTCATTTAAATCCAGGCGAGTGAATGCAACAGATGTGCCAATTTTTAAAAGCTATTTAGGGGTATTTCAAGTGTAATAAACAGGAGAAGAGAAGCCCGATGGAATAATCAGGTCCTTTTTATATTCCTCGACAAATTTGCGACTAAAGATCGCGTCAGCACTCTGCACCCGCTTTGGCCCACGTAACTTTTAGCTACCTACGTCTAACCGTAGAAGACTAGCAATTGGTCCTCGAGTCAACTGAAACTACAACCGCCAAGGAGGTCAACTCTCGGGCAACAGCCGTAACGTCAAGGAGAGGATTCCCTTTTCGGTTTGGCATAATATGGTATCGTCCATGCCTGCTGATCTCCGCCAACGAAGTAAGCGCTTTAGGAAAACCCAGTCTGAACTGCCTTTCCAAGTCGCCCACACACCACCTACAACTCTACCACGAGCGGTAGCCGGATGGGTTGAGATGCGTCATCCAACTTCTCTGACTCAAATCCTGTCAAACCAAAGTTGCTTCAGGCAGCATCTGCATAGATTTGGCCATGCTGACTCGCCGTGGTGCCTCAAGTGCTCATATGCGGAGGAATCTGCAGAGCACGTGTTTTTTGTATGCCCTCTTTTCTCGCAAGCGAGGAGCGATATTATGGCGGTATGCGGACCGAACACCACCCCGGCATATTTGGTTGGTAGAATCTGGAGAGCGGTCAGCGCGATTGCTTCCCGGATAGTCCTAGGAACACAAGGCACCAATCGATGAGTAGTCATCGAAGTGCCGGAGTAAGCTATAGACCGTTCCGATAATTATAAATACACTTACGATCAACCGTCATTTCAAATAACGTGCAGTATTCAACCAAACTTTGGCTGCGTCCACTTGTTTACATCCAAAAGAAACAGATGCTGTCATTTTTTCTAACATTTAGTGCGAAATTTTGAAAATGCGTGGCCTTTCTCCCGAGCAAAGAAAGCGAATTGTGCACAAATGGGGCACCGTGAGTGGTCTTTCTATGAGAAAATAAGCCAGAGAAGAAGGTATAAGTGTCGGAGCAGTTCAAACCGCATTGCGGAAGTATTGTGAAGAGTGCACATTTACCATGCCCCAAGACGTGGTAGAAAATCTGGGCCTGTTGATCCCACAATGGACAAAAAAGTTAAGGAATACTACAAGCGGCATCCTTCAGTATCAGTACGAGATGTGGCGAGAAAGCTTGAAACCTCGGCGAGTAACGTTATGCGTGCCAAGGGAAGAATGAGTCTGCAGACCCGTCGGAAGCAGAAGCAGCCAAAACGAAATCCAAAACAAGCTGGATCTGTGAAACCGAGAGCTCGGAAGCTTTATGACAAACTTCTGACCAAAAAAATGGGGTGTGTTATCATGGATGACGAAACCTTCATAAAACTGGACTATAAGATTCTGCCAGGACCGCAATTTTAAACATCACCGAAGGGAAAGGATGTCCCTGGACCAGTGAAAACCATTTACACCGAAAAATTCGGCAAGAAGGTAATGGTTTGGCAGGCCATTTGTAAATGTGGGAAAATATCTCGTCCATTCATTTCGAATGACACAATGAATGGTAAAATTTACGTGAAAGAGTGTTTGCAGAAAAGGTTGTTACCCATGGTTAAGCAGCATAACAATCCTCCAATCTTTTGGCCCGATCTTGCTTCCTGCCATTACTCTAAGGATGCACTAGGGTGGTATAAAACAAATAATGTCACATGTGTCCCAAAGGAGATGAATCCTCCAAACTGCCCTAAAATTCGCCCTATTGAAACTTTTTGGGCTTTGACCAAGGCAAAGCTGAGTAAATATGTCAAACCAGCGGACAATGTTGAAAAATTTAAAAAAGATTGGTTTAAAGTGGTAAAAATGGTCGGAGAACACACTGTGCAAAAGCTAATGAGTAGTGTTAAGAGAAAAGTTAGAGAACTCGCGTATCCTACGAAAAATAATCCCAACTTGAATTGAAACTGGAAAGAAAACACTCATTATCTATATATCACAATAAAATGACCCGAAAAATCCTGTATTTTTTGTTTTATTCAAGAAAGAAGATGTATTTATAATTTTCGGAACAGTCTATAACTTCTTGTCTCCTAGTAGTTAGCTGAATTTGAAAAGATGGTTCATCAAGCACCAAATTCGGTTCCCTGAAGTAATACCTAACGGTAGTTCCAGGGAGCATGTAATATTTGCGCCGGAGACTGAGGGTTTTAGTGGGTCGGGTCTAGCAAACCCATCCCCACACGCTGAGTTATCTTCTCAGGTTAGCAGATTTCCCACAACCTCAAAAGAAAAAAAAACACACCACCTACGGAGCTGCAGCCGCTCTTTTGTTATCTGCGGAGACGCCACGCATCGACCCGGCCCGGATAGTCATCAGAGACCCAGCGGCACGTACCTGTTGTTATATCCATCGTATAAAAAAAAAAAAGTAAATTGAGTTGACGCCGCTTTAAGCATCTAGCCCGCCCAACCCCCGGGCGTCTGTAATCCAGGGAATGCGACCAAAGCAGCGTCTGTAGTCCAGGGGAGCGACTGAAATCCGAAATGCGTCTCGCCAGCTACATCCAAGACAGCAGCCCCGACACGAGACTAGGCATTCACAGCCTTAGCAACGCTGCAGGTAAAAAAAAATTAACACTACGAGCACTCGAGAAGTAAATGCGAATCAGACCAATCAGCAACGACTCAGGAGACGAAATATGGTCCAAGCTCGGTACATGAAACTGTAGATTGCTGAACGTCCTGGGTGGCGACTAAATACCAATGGATCAGCTGGAACCCCGTCACTTCGATATCGCTTCATCGTTGACTTCGTCCTTTCTTTCCCCACAAAGATATCCACAAAACAGTAACCCGCACCACCACGGCCAGATCAAATCGTCCAGAAATTTCGTGAAGACAGTGTGCGCATCACATCTTCATTTAACATTCAACCTCCTAACTGAAGTCTCTGTAGACGAGACGAGTCACTGGTGACCGCTGACAACAACTCATGCAAAGTGATACAGAAACACATCAAGGTTGGAAATCATGCCTACTTTTCACTTCGGAAGACGGGTGCGATGATGCACGCTCGAAAAACTCTGATCAGAGTAGTCATCTACGGATTCGAGACAACAACGCTTCTCACGATGGTTATAAACGCTCTTAGAGTTTTCGAACGGAATGTACTGC
This sequence comes from Wyeomyia smithii, assembly GCF_029784165.1. NCBI lineage: Eukaryota > Metazoa > Arthropoda > Insecta > Diptera > Culicidae > Wyeomyia > Wyeomyia smithii. Next base: position 113,873,536 of record NC_073695.1, on the reverse strand, counting down.
GGTCTATCTACGGTAGCGTACAAACGGACGATGGAAAATGACGAATGCGCATGAGCTGTACGCGCTGCTTGGATAGAACCCCATTGAACACCCTATAAAGGTCAATAGGCTACGGTGGGCCGGCCACGTTGCGAGGATACCGTACGACTGTCTTGTGAACTCGCTCTTTCCAGCAACTCTACAGGCACCAGAAATAAAGAGGCGCAGCGTGTACGATGGCTTGACCAGATCGAAGGAGATTTTCGGATGATGAGACGTCAGGGAAACTGGTGAAACACAGCCCAGAACCGAGCAACACTATTTGCGGCTCGCTGGTGATTATGGAAATCGAAATAATAATTCACGTTTTAATTGTGTTTTACTGACCCCTCCACGGTTTTTTGCGAAATTTGGACTTCCTTTTTCATTGTCATTACCGGTTATGCTAGTTGAATGAAAAGATCTGTTGACATTGTACTTTGAAAAGGAATCTGACACCCCTTGACACATGAAATCCAACTCTGAGTGTTTCCAGTAAAATATAGGTTTCAGGTATTGTGGAAAGCTTGAACTATTTTCACATTTTTTCATCTACTTTTACCACTTTATCCTAGCTCCACCGCCACAAAAAACGATCATTTCAAATTTCGTTTTCTGTAGCGATCAAACAAACTTACAGAAATCAAGAAAAAATCTCACTTTTTGGAAAAGACAACCGTCGTTTAAAACAGATGCAACGGCTTGATTAAACAATGCTTTCATTTGCCACACATGTATCGGTCAAAATTAGTAAATTGATGTTTAAACTGCCTCCACATCTATCCAATTATATAATTCAGTAAGTGAACTCTACTAAATTTTATGACTTACAATTATAATTAGTAGTTATTTTAATTTCCTATGTGCTCCTCAAAAATTGATAGTTTTTCATATAACAAAAAACACCAGATTGATTATTTAAAACTATGTCAAAATAAACCACCAAGCTATTCGAAAGTTTGGTTTTATTATTTATTTTGTCGGTCTCGGTCAAAAACTTCAAAGTGTTTTAGTTCGCTTTATCGAGTGAATTTCGTAACTACCCTCTCATAATGGCTATCTTTTCGTTATACAGATTTCTTCAGAAGCCAACACACGTATGTAACTATTCAAACGAAACCCGATGTGTGAGAGCCACATTTCCTCCGGTAACGGAAAACACGTGCAACATACCGAACGAGAGAAAAAGCTCAAAATAAATAGGTCGGTTGTATGGTTGTGTCGGTGTCCTGTAAGAAACGGAAAATGCATTGTATGCTTACCACATGTGTTTGAACTAGTGATGAAGATGAGAATGTGCACTTACAATTTGCAGAAAAAGTAGCGAGCTTTTGTGTTGCTATTTGCAACTGTCTGCGAAAGCTTGCCGGATTGAAACTGACAGGTTTTTCAGAGTTGTTTTTCAACGCTCCAGTTACAATGGAGAAACAGATACTTCGAGAGTATAGTTGTTGTCATTTTATGTCATTTTAATAGCGTTCAACTGTTATTTTAGTCATATTCATTTCAAAATATTTTCTTCATATAGTTTAAAATTAAAACTATTCTTCCTTTTTCACTTTGACAGAGGCCGGAGAGCATATGAAGGGTGCTATGCAAAATGTGACGAACGAAATCACCGGCGTGCTGGGAGGTGTTAAAAAGACCACCGATCACATCAATGAACAGGATCTTCCACAGACGAATGGTCAAAACGGGGATAGTGCTGATTACAAGATTATCCCCCTTAAGGACACTAAACAAAACAGCGTCGACGAAAGCTTGGAAAATTTCAAAAATAATCTACTGAAAAAGGCGCAAAGTTTTGGCGACGATACGGATCAAATGGCGGACGATATTATCAAAGAAACAGAAGATCTCATCCGGGACGCGGAAACTGGAATCGCTGATAGCAGTACAGAGATGACCACCAGAATTACGTCGCTGGAGGATGGAACCATCGAGATACTCAACCTGGAAGGTAACCAAACTTACTCACCGACTCATTCTATTGCTAGTTTGAAAACCTCTTCACCAGAGCCAGAAATCGAACGGATACTGGACAGCGAGCCGAAGTGTCCACCTTCCCCGGAAGCCACATTGAATAGTATGGTTTCTTCGGATGGAACGGCAGCTATGTCCGATCCTGTGGCAATCGTGGCCGAAAAGGATAGTCAAATGTCCGACCCTGGGCAGGATCATGGCGATAGCAAACGGGAAGCGTGAGTACGGCACTGCTGAAGCGAGCTTTTTAAGCAATGTACATCAATCACCCTGCTTCCCATTGCATTTCTATTCGTCCGGTAGCAAAAGTGCCGCCGTATTGTCAAAAACGCTGCAATTTTGTACAAATTTTCAATAAAACAACACCATTAACAGAGGATATTTTTACACTGTTCGATACTAAATAGCATAAGAGCAACATGAGTGTAAATAACAGTCATCTTAATTTTTTAGTAAGTTTGGTTGTTATTATTACTGTGATAATTTCGTAATACTACTTTATGTTTATATTGGTTTAAGTATTTTCCAGAGATGTAAAGTGAAAGAAACAAGCTCATATATTTCATAACAACAAATGACATAAGAATTTCCTTCAACTTTGTACAGAAAAAAAGATATTAAATAAAGAAATAAAATAATATAATAATTGTTATTCATTGTAGAAAACATTTATTTAAGCTAGACATCACATCCGAAATATAATAATTGTAATAAACATTCGACACTATGTAGTGCTATATATAGCAGCAGTTTTGGTTGATATACCAATTCATCAAAAATAACATCAAGTTCAAATGAGGCTATAAATGCATTCAAGAGTCTCATTTATTACTTTTTTGATTTTGATGAAATTTTACTTAGTAAAATTGATCTCTTATTGCTTAATTTAATGCCGAAAATGTATATGACTAATTGATTCCTGTAAACTGCTCTGGGATATGTTCTATCTGAAAGTGCTTCATGCTTAAAGTGTAATTCATTTTTGCTTCCGTTTGGTTTGAAAAGAATTAATTTAATTTACACGCAGACAATTTTTGACTATCATTTTACCAACTGTTTGGCTATAAAAATAAAACTGGCGGTTCGCTGGCGGATTTTAAAAAATCATGTAAACTTGATAGCTACAAAAAATGACTCGTATCAATCATCTCTAACACGTAAAAATTAGCACTAAACGTAGTAGCACCGCACTGAATGTAAACGTATTACACAACACTGAGTAACGAGTGACAACTAAAATTTTGAACTATGTTCGTGGTTCTCAAGCTCAGTGTGATATGAAAGTATATTCGCTCTCTCTCTCTCTCTCTCTCTCTCTCTCTCTCTCTCTCTCTCTCTCTCTTTTTTATAACAATATATTTTTGTTTTGTTTATGCGTGCTCAGTTCTGTTAAAAATTTCATTGAAACAAGAAGCATTACGCAAACGCTCGGTAAAAAGTTTTCAGTAAACCATTTTTAAAGCGAAAATCTCCCAGTTTTGAATATAATTTTCAATATGCATAATACCCTGCAAACCTTAACAATAATTAGCCAGGAAGATAGTGAGAGACAGGCCAAAATGTGAACAACAAAGGATTTCTTTCTTTTTGTCTAAATCATGGTTCAAGCCCAGTGATTGACTACTAATCAAGATGTATACCAGAGTAAAAGTAGTGAAACTTGGCTGGAGACAGCTCAGTCACGAACGAGTCGAGTAGTTTACTCGTTCAAAATCTAGCCGACACACCATCTGTAATACCAAGGATGGTCAGGCGGACAACAAGTCGCGTCTTCTGTAAAAGGCCCCTGTATCTCCAAACTGCTGTTACCAAGAAACTTCTAGCTCTCTATCGTAGTGGATATCAAAAGAAAAGTACGATAATGCATTCAAACTGTAACAAAATGATTTTTTAAATATTTTTCATAAAAAGAAACAGAATTGGATATACATTTTCGGTATTATTAACCAATCCAGAGAATCCGTATTGTGAAATTTACTTTTCATCTGTTAGAAGAAAAACCCCAATGAATCCACCAAGCGGTGAAACCTAGCTTTTCTCATTCGAACTTATTATTTTTTTAAATAGATTTACACGAACACTATAATCATTGGAAAAAATACACCTTGAAGATTTCTGCAGGGTTTACTTTCCACTATAAATAACAAATTTTTGGTAGCTAACAGCACCACTATACCGAACATTTAAAATTTTGAAAAATCAGTATAAAAAGTTATAATAAAAAATGATTTTAAGGGGCATTCTTAAGAAAACTTCACAATAGTTCATTTAAATTGGCAGATAGATCTATGGTGTCTTCGACAAAGTTGTTTCTTATAAAATGTACTAAAACTGTACTCAGCAAAGTGGATATTTATTTGCAAAAATAAAAATAAAAATGCATAAAATGCAAAATAATTAACAATACAATTTTGCTGAAGACACTATGGCTCCAAAATCTATTTTTTTGAGTAAAAAGTAATTAGTGTGAATTAGTGCATTATTTGAGAAGAAATCGTCAATAACTAAAAAAATATGCGAGATAAAAATATACTTCCTTCGAAGAAATTGTTTATTTTATTATAACAAACAAAGTTATAGAACATTGAAAAATTGTAAAATTGTGTAAATTGTATAATGTCTTCAACAAAGTTGTTTTTTATAAAATGTACTATAACTTTGCCGAAGACGATGAATTTTTTTATGAAAAATAAAAAAAGTAAAATTTGCTTTTCACTGTTGAGTGGATTGATCATGAAACTATAACTTCCATAACATGGAGAATAATTATTGGAACAACTTTGCTGAAGACACTGTGGCTTTAAAATCAAGTTTTTTGGTTCAAAATAATTTCGATCACGTTTTTGCAGCTTTAGAAACAGTGTGGATGGGTGAAAATAGTCCAGCCATCTTTGGGAAAACGAGCGCATTTAATAAAATCATCGGAACATGTTTCTTTCCACAACTTTTGAACCACATGTTCAATCATTATAAAAATTCATAAGTCAACCCTTAACCAGCCCATTCCTTTGATTCCAATATTTTTTAGATCGGTTGTGTGATTTCTGAGATAATAAAGTTTTATGAGTTTCACATTTCGACAAAGTAACAGTCCGATTAATATCGAAATTCAATAAGATGTTATGAGACAGCTAGACCTTTTATTTGACACTAATTTTGTGAAAATCGGTTCAGTCATCTCTGAGAAAAGTGAGTAAGTTTATGTAGGCTTCCGAATATGGTTCTTTTCAATGTTGGATTTCACATTTTTAAGCATAACAGGCAAGGTAATAGGTTGGTAAACGGCTGGGCAGAGTGTACCTGCAGTACAACCCTTACTAGTTGGCCTAAAATAGACCCCATTGTGGTCCTGCCTAGCAACTCCTATCGCTACCTCCCCGGAGCACTAGCCGGGATACGAGTAATCAAGCGACGATCATGGTAACCAACTCGTAGTGGGACCTCGGCCGTATGCTGACAGGGAACGGAGAGGTGGATTGACCTCTTCGGAGAAAAGCACAGCCTGTTTTTAACAAAATCTTTATTTGACACGGCACAATACATATAATGTTTAACGGAGCAAACTTAATCTTAAAAAAAGCAAATTTTTAATCCTCGCTGCCGACTACGAGCCCAAACTAAATCTAGGACTAAAACTAGCATGGTTTTTTTTCGATGGTTTAAATTGTTGGCATTGTTAAACGGGTACACTTATGCTTTTCAAAAGCCGTAGATCAACATCATGTATGAAGTGTTCCGCTGGGCCAAGATATCACGAACCGGGATTGTATTCCTTGGGCCCAAGGGTATCCAAAAGGGGGATCTGGCACCACGGAATTCAGCACATACCCAAACTACGTGATCAATTCTCAAACGCAATGATTACTACTAGTGAGCCCAATACGCAGTAGGTGTGCGTCTAACGCGTAGTGGTTGGACATAATCCGAGACATCACGCGAATGAAGTCTCGTCCTACATCCAACCCCCGAAACCAAGGCTTTGGGATGATGCTGTGTAGCCACCTTCCCAATTCTTCCTTATCTCACGAGGTCTGCCAGTTGAGAAGTGTACTCTGACGTGAAATGTGTAATACTACAAGGTATACAGCCTTAGAGTTGTATGAAATGTTGACGTGGGACTAAACACAGTAATTGGAGGGAAAGAATTTCGTTTACACTTGACGATATTGTGCCTGTAGCCTACGTTATCATAATAAATGGTTTTGTCTTATATAACCCTGATCAAAACAAATTTATTATATAAATCTTACTCTGAAAATAATTTCGAAGCCTCAACGAAGGTTCACTAATAGGGAAACTTAGACACAAACACAAAAAAAATTGATAATTCCCAGCAAAAAATCGTAGCAATCAACAATTACAACTAAGGTAAAGTTTAAAAAAAATATTTTTGTTTTTGGCTTTGAAAGTTTTTTTTTATTTGTCAACAATTACAATCACTGTACTACGAAGACAGCTAATATACGTAGGTGTTTTATTTGATAAGTTTGAATAAATCTTAGTAAATGGACAAAACAATCACAAGCACTCGCCGGCTATTACTCTTCTATAAAAATGTATTTTTTGGAATTGTCTCTTCCGATATTAAGCCGGTCACGATTATTTAGTGAGCATAGAAGATAAAATGAAATGAAAATAACTTATAACTTTTACCCGTTGAAAAATGTAGTAATTTATGGTTTTTATGGTAACCATATTCATGAGATAAACTTTCAATCACCATCAGCAGCAGCATTGCAGTTTTTCATTGATTTTACGCGAATAGAAGTCGTGTACCGCTACAATAATAGACGACGAGCTCCCTATATACGATACTGTAGCTTCTACCAGCATTTTTGCTTTGAAGACATCAGTTTTTATATCGCTCCACGGCAGGTTTTGAAATTGTTCAAGAAAAGGGATTGCATCAAACTTTTCGAAAAACTCTTTACCTTCGAGACATCAAATTAGTCTAAGTTCATGGAAACAAACATAAATTGACCTTTTGGGGCAGAGACTGTCAATTTTTTTTTATATTTATACAAAGAATATCACAGAGTATGGTTAGTGTCTATTCATGTCGTCTGTGCCAGGAATGCTCGCATGTGATTGGTTCATTGTTCGCGTAAATTTATCCTTAAATTTTTCATCGATTTTTACTGCTTTGTTATAAAAAAAAAAGATAATTAGCGTATAACAAAATTGTCCAACATTTTATCCATCCAACAACATATTGGTTATTGTATCCATCATGTGGTTATGCTGTTATTATCGAATGAAATCAGACGCAACATTTGACAGTTTCGTTTCCAATTCTACAGCCTACCAGTTTAGAAAACAAAGACATAGTCCCACGTCAAAACCTTATTGTAGGCAATTAGTCTATCGTAAATATCACCGTTTGTTGCGCTCACCTTAGCCAAAGTGTCCGCTTTCTCATTGCCCGGAATAGAACAATGAGATGGGACCCACACTAAGGTAGTCTGAGAAGATTTTTCGGATAAAGCACTCAAATGTACCCGTATTTTCCCGTAGGAAATACGGTGAGTGCTTTTTATTTTTCATCGATCGGAGAGCCACAATAGAACTGAGACTGTCCGTAAAAATAAAGTAATGGTCCTTGGGCATTATTTTGATAATCCCTAGGGTATACTGAATTGCAGCCAATTCTCAACGTAAACAAAAGCAGGATTATCGAGCTTACGGTTAGATTGCTATTTAAGATACCGGTGGACCCGTTGAGAAGTGATCCATCAGTGTTAAACGCATTGTCGCAGTTGAAGTTTTAATATTTATTATAAAATATTTTCGGGATCTGCTGCTGTAGATCGTCATCGGGGGATATGAGCGCCCAGGTTGGTAGGAAAGCGATGTATAGACCGGTGATAGGGCCTCACAGCCTACACACCGACACGAACGACAACGGCCAACGATGCATCAACTTCGCAGCTTTCCGAGGCCTAGTGATTAGAAGCACTTTCTTTATACGCAAAGATACCCACAAAACCACCTGGAGATCACCTTACCACCAAACAACAAATAAAATCGATCACGTCCTCATTGATGGTCGATTTTCTCAAACATTACAAACATACGCTCCCTCCGGGGTGCGGATATCGACTTAGACCACCACCTAGTAGCAGTACATGTGCGCTCAAAACTTTTCACAGTATTTCACACATCAGAACCGTCCTCCTCGGCCATACATCCGGCAGTTGACCAACCCGCAGGCTGCCGAGAACTACATGAGGCACTACCTTCCACTGAAGAAGGTGAACCAATCCCGTAAAGGCTACACACCGAGTCCAGATATGTGTAGGGACGTGGAGCGAAACTTGACAGGTAGCAGCGATCGGCTACAATGCAGCAACTACCGCGGCAAAATGCTGTTCAACGCTGCCTACAAAGTTCTCTCTCAGATTCTACTCCGCCGTCTATCTCCTTAAGCGAAAGAATTCGTGGAGGCACGCGTTACTACGGATCAAATTTTCTCTCCCCGGCAGATTCTTTAGAAATGCCGGGAGTACAACGGTACCACACGTGGACTTCAAGGCAGCGTATGATACAATCGATCGAGATCAGCTATGGCAAATAATGCACGACTACGGTTTTTCGGATAAACAGACACGACTTATCAAAGCTATTTTAGACCGAGTGATGTGTTACGTGTGCGTGTCCGGGACACTCTAGAGTCCCTTCGAAGCGCGCAGAGGGTTGAGACAAGGAGATGGATTATCCTGCACGTTGTTTAATATTGCCCTTGAGGGTGTAATCCGACGAGCGGGCATCGAAACGAGAAGCACGATTTTCAGCAAAAGTAGTGAACTCATAGGCTTTGCAGATGACCTGGACATTATTACGAGAAACTCAGCGATGGCGGAGGCAATCTACGCCAAACTTAAAGTGAAAGCTAGCAGAGTTGGACTAGAAATAAATGCGTCGAAAACCAAGTATATGAAAGAAAAAGGCTCAAAAGAAACCAACATTTGCCTCCCACGGCCGGTGACCATAGACGGCGATGAACTCGAAGCGGTAGAGGAATTCGTATACTTTGGATCACTAGTAACCGCCTACAGTAATTCAAGTAAGGAGATCCAACAACGTATTCAAGTTGGAAATCGAGCCTACTTTGCCCTTCGCAGGACGCTTCGATCCAGGAGCAAACGCCGTCGCACGAAACTGACGATGTACAAAACCCCAATCTGGCCCGCAGTTCTCTATGGACTCGTAACCGTGACGCTGCTCACGGAGGACGTACGCGCACTGGTCGTATTTGAACGAAAAGTGTTGCGGACAATATTTGGTGGAGTACAAACCGAAAGCGAAGAGGCGTAGGCGTATGAACCGCGAGCTGCAAGCACTATTTAGAGAGTCTTCCATTGTGCATCTGACGAAGGTCGGGAAGTTACGATGGGGCGGGCATGTCGCAAAGATGCCGGATGACCGTGCGGTAAAATCGGTTTTTTTCGAGGACCCCACCGGCACCGGGGATAGAGAGGCCCAACGTGCTAGATGGCTTAACCATGTTGAAGCGGGTCTGTGAGTATCGAGACGTCTAGGTAATTGGCGACGAGTAGCTCAGGACTGAGTAGAATGGAGGAAAATTCTTGATACGGCACGAGCCACTGCGGCTCTGGGCTGCTGAAGTAAGTAATTAGGCAATCCGGTAATAATCCGATTGTAAAACAAATCAATAGAGTTTTATGGGTCTACTAGACCTTTAATATGACACTGATTTTGTGCAAATCTGTTCAGCCGTCTCTGAGAAACATGGGTGAGATTAAACAGTCTCCAGAACACGAAAAAAAAAATAATATATATATATATATATATATATATATATATATATATATATATATATATATATATATATATATATATATTTTATTTCGGGCTTCTTTGATGGCCGTCTTGATGGCCAAGTTCGGGATTCCGTCTGGTCCCGGAGCCTTGCCTACCTTCAGGGAGTTTGCGATCTCGATCAATTCATCTTCCGTCACCCTTACCGCATCGTCAGCCTCTGCACGGCTGCCGTCACTCACGGTAGGTGGTGACTCGTCAGCCGGAGGCCAGGGACTTGGTTCGTGGCTTGGGAAGAGGCCCTGAATGATCGTTTCTAGCATCGCTGGTGATTGTTCGGCCGGGGCTAGCGCACCTCTAGTCTTGGTCATAACGATCCTGTAGGCGTCACCCCACGGGTTCGAATTGGCACTGGCGCAGAGTCGTTCGAAACAGGCTCGTTTGCTGGCTCAGATTGCGCTCTTAAGCGTTGCCTTAGCGGATCTGAATGCGACACCGCGTTCCGCTCTTTGCTCGTCGGAACGTGCGCGTTGGATCCTCCGTCTTGCACGGAGGCATGCATTGCGCAGGCCTGCTATCGTATCGCTCCACCAGTATGTCGGTGGCCCACCCTCTCTAGGCGGACGAGACCTAGGCATCGTGGCGTCGCACGCCCATGACAGCATCGAATTTAGATGGTCCACATCCGGGAGCAGTTCACCCCCTTCGTGCTTCCATCTAATTGCCTGCCCAAAAACATCTGCATCGAAATGCAATGTTTTCCAGCCGTAGAAGGATGGAATATTGGCCCTACTCGCTGCTTGCTTCCGCACGCCTACCTCATAGCGGATCGATTGGTGATCGCTATTCGTGTAGCTGTCGTCTACCCTCCAGTTCGTGATCAGTCCCGGGCTGCAGAACGTCACATCGATAATCGATTCGGCACCGTTTCTACTGTAGGTGCATTTTGTACCAACGTTAGCCAAGTCTAAGTTGAGCTTTGCCAAAGCTTCCAACAAGACCTGGCCCCTCTGGTTTGTACAGCGACTCCCCCACTCGACAGCCCAAGCGTTGAAGTCACCCGCAACCACCAACGGTCGTAGGCCCGTCAGTTCCACGGTTGCTTGATCGACCATCTGCGCGAACGTTTCGGTAGACCAACTTGGCGGAGCATAGCAACTGTAGTAGAATACTCCATCCACTTTGGCAATAACGTACCCCTCTCTGGAGGTCGACACAATCTCCTGAACCGGGGACCTGCCTGTCGTGCAAATGGCCGTCTTCCCAGACTTGTCCGATACCCAGTTACCGTTTCCGGTTGGGATACGGTATGGGTCCGAGACGATGGCCACGTCCGACAACGACTCAGCAGCCGCTTGGTGTAGCAGCTGCTGCGCCGCATAGCAGTGGTTCAGCTTTAACTGTATCACCCTCAGGCCTGCGGCTTAGTAGCCGGCCGTGCAGCCGGACACTTGGGGCCTCCCATGGCGTGTTTGGCGTCCCGTTTACCGGTACATACCAGACACTTGGGAGGTGCACCGCAGTCCCGTGCCTTGTGGCCTGCGCCACCGCAGCGGCGGCATAAATTGGACCTGTCGGGACCTTTGCACGACCAGGATTTATGCCCCCGCTCAAAGCACCTGAAGCAAACGTCAAGCTGTTGGAAGGTGCCCAGAGGGCAGACCGACCAACCCACCTTCAACGTGGCCTTCTTCAGGGCCTTGTTACCCTCCGTTAGTGGAAGCTTTATGGTAGCAACCTGGGTGCCGGCCGGGCCCCTGCGGAGACGAACTGCCTCTGCGGTCACTACCACTCCACACTCACGTTCGAAGGCTTGTGCTATGTCACACCCTTCGGTGATCTCGTCCAGGTTTTTAAGCTGGAGAGTCACTTCAGGAGTGAGGGCTCGGATTTGAACCTCCTCGCCTAGCACTTCCTGGGCCGTCTTTTTATAGGCACAGCCCTTGCCCTTCGCCTCTCTGCGGAGTTCGAGGATCATCTCGCCAGTGCGTGACCGACGAATTGTCCTGACATCCGTGCCGAGGTCTTTGAGCTTGGGTTCGCCTCTCATGGCCTTCAAGACTTCGGCGTACTTAGACGCATCGGTCTTGAAAATGAGGGCGTCACCCTTGCTCCGCCTACTCGCCCCTTGCGGCTTCTTATTGCGGTCGCCGCGCTTCGCGCGTCGTTCCCGCTTCTGCCGCTTCTTATTCACCACGGTGGTCCAATCCGTGGCTACGCCGTTTGCCGGTTCGCCGTTTGCTGGTTCTTTACTCGGCTGGACCGACGAGCCAGCTTCATGGCTGTCACCGAACAACCGCCTTCGTTGCGTCCTGGGGGCCCCTGCGGTACCCCTGCGGTGATTGGGACGCACTTCTGACCCTCCTCCGTGTTGTAAACTAGTACCCGATTCTGGAAATAATTTTCCAAAATCTTGTACAACGGCACCGGTACGTGGATGCTCCTAAGCGCGAGCGCTATGGAGTCCCAACTGGCGCTATTGAATGCATTCTTCACGTCAAGCGTGACGATTGCGCAATAGCGAATGCCCCAACTCTTGCGCTGGAGTGCTACCTCTGCCGTCTTGGTGACAGAGGGAATAGCATCCAGCGTGGATTTACCTTTCCGGAAGCCGAACTTGCCAGACCGTTTACTTGCCAGACCGTTTACACCCTCTGTACTTCACCAGTCTGTTGAGGTTAAATCTCTCAAGCACCTTGCCCGTAGTGTCCAGCATAAAGATAGGTCTGTATGCCGATGGGTCCCCTGGCGGTTTCCCAGCCTTCGGCAACAGCACCAATCTCTGTCGCTTCCACCTGTCCGGAAAGAGGCAGTCATCCAGGCACTTCTGCATGACTGCTCGAAATAGATCGGGGGCCACTTTCATGGCCGTCCTGATGGCCAAGTTCGGGATTCCATCCGATCCCGGTGCCTTGCTCACCTTTAGGGAGTTGACGATCACGATGAGTTCCTCATTCGTAACCCTTACCTCCTCCACAACCTCGGCACGGCTGCCGTCTCTCACGGATTGGATGCCCGGCAGGTTGGCCGACCATCCCTGGTCTGTGTCTGAGATACTGGAACGTCGGACGTGAGACTCAGCAACCGGAGGCCAAGGATTTGGCTCGTGGCGTGGAAAGAGTCCTTCCATGATACGCTCCAGCATCGCTGGTGATCGCTCTGCAGGCGCCAAAACGCCTTTGGTCTTCGCCATTACGACTCTGTAGGCGTTGCCCCACGGATTCGTATTGACACTCGCGCATAGCCTATCGAAGCAGGCCCTCTTGCTCGCCTTTATCGCACTTTTAAGCGCCGATCTTGCAGATCCGAATGCTACACGGCGCTCTACTCTCTGTGCATCGGTACGTGCACGTTGCAACATCCGTCTTGCACGGAGGCACGCGCTACGGAGGTCCACTATCGCGTCGGTTCACCAGTATACCGGTGACTTACCATTCCTAGGTTGGCGGGTCCTAGGCATGGTGGCGTCGCACGCCCGCGATAATGTGGCAACTAATTGGTCAGCACTCGGGCGGAACCAACTGCCCCCCTCGCGCTCTCTTCTCATTGCTTATGCAAATACCTCGGTATCGAAATGCGATGTCTTCCACCCGCGGGCGAACGGAGTGTTGGCCCTACTCGTCGCTTGCCGCCTCTCGTTGTTGTCTACACTATAGCAGAACGTCTGATGGTCGCTATTGGTGTAGCCATCGTCTACCCTCCAGTTCGTGATCAGTCCTGGGCTGGAGAACGTCACGTCGATGATCGACTCCGCGCCATTTCTGCTGTATGTACTTTTGGACTCAATGTTGGCCAGATCTAGATTGAGCTTTGCCAAAGCTTCCAACAAGATCTGGCCTCTCTGGTTCGTGGAGCGACTCCCCCACTCAACAGCCCAAGCGTTGAAGTCGCCCGCCACTACTAAGGGTGTTAGTCCCGTCAGCTCCATAGATAACAAGTCGACCATCTGGCTGAACGCCCGATAGACCAACGCGGCGGAGCATAACAACTGCAGTAGAACACTCCGTCCACCTTGGCAACCGCGTATCCTTCATTTGAGGTTGACACAACCTCCTGAACCGGGAACTTGCTGGTCGTGTATATGGCCGCCGTACTGGACTTATCTGCAACCCAATTACCGTTTCCGGGAGGGATGCAGTAGGGGTCCGATACGATTGCGATGTCCGACCGCGACTCAGACGCTGCATGGTATAGTAGCTGCTGTGCCGCATAGTAATGGTTCAGGTTCAATTGTGTCACCCTCACGCCCGTGGTTTCGTGGCCGCCTTACCGGCTGGGCACCGTGGGCCTCCCATAAAGTGCTTGGCGTCCCGTTTTCCAGTACATACCAAGCACTTGAGAGGCTCCCCGCTGTCTTTAGCTTTATGGCCAGCACCACCCATAACCCATATGGCCAGCCTACATAACTGGCTCCTATCGGGCCCCTTGCAGGTCCAGGACTTGTGTCCTCCCTCGAAACACCTGAAGCAAACGTCCGGCTGCTGGAGTATGCTCAGGGGACATACTGACCAGCCAACCTTAAGTTTGGCTGTCTTCAGGGCCCGGGTTGCATCGGCCGATGCAAGCCGGAAAGTGGCCACCTGGGTCCCCGCTGGGCCCTTACGGAGGCGAATTACCTCAGTGGCTACTTCCACTCCGCACTTCTCCTTGAGGGCCTGTGCAATATCGCACCTTTCGGTGATTTCATCCAGGTTTTTGAGCTGGAGAGTCACCTCTGAGGTGAGTGCCCGAATTTGCACATCTTTCCCGAAGACCTGCTCGGCTACCATCTTGTAGGCATCGCCCTTGTTTTTAGCATCCTTACGGAGCTCAAGGATCATCTCGCGGGTGCGAGAACGACGGATGGTCCGCACATCCGCTCCCAGATCCTTGAGCTGGGGTTTGCCTCTAAATTTTTCAAGACTTCGGAGTACTTGGACCCATCCGTCTTGAGTATGAGGGCGTCACCCCTGCTTCGCGCCTTCTTTCCCATTTTTGGACGATTTTTCGCCTTCTCGTTGTTGCGCTTGCTACCTTTTTGGCGCTTTCTTCCTCCCACGGTAACCCAAGGGTTTCCCGTAGCTGCCACTTCGGCGGACTTTTTGGCGGACTTGGAGGCCGTTGGTGTGCTGTCTCGCGGGCTTAGCACAACCAACCGTTTCTTGCTGTTCTCGGGGGCTTCCCCCGGAGACTGCCTTGCTCTTTTTGCGGCTGACCCGGAGGCGCAAACCGCTGCAAACGTGCAGGTGTCCATTTGGACCGACTTCGCCGCCCTTCCGGTCACCTCCGTTGCATTCTTCTCTGCAGCCACCGCCCTTGCCTTAAGCTCGGCGTGCTCCTTCTTCGCAGCATCGACGGAGGACCGAAGCATGTAGAGAGCCTGCTTCAGGTACTTCGTCGTGTTGGTGAGACTTTTCGCAAACTCGATTATGGCATCGAGCTGCTCCGACAGCGCTACTACCTTCGGTAGCGTGTCTCGCTGTCTTCCGACCGCCTTTATCAACAGTGGACCAGCCACTGAGATGTCTTGCGTCGATCCGGTAGGCGTACTGCCTCTGCCGTCTTCGCAGGCGTCCTTTACTGCATCCGTCTCCGCCTTTCGCGGCGGAGACCTCTGGATGTCTCCTCGAGCAAACAGGTTTTTCAACCCATCTGCGCCCATTTGTTGATCTTCATTATGTTCATTATTCATTTTTGTTAAGTGGGTCCCCCTTCCAGCCGCTATCCTTATCCATACTGGAGTGGTCGCCTATCTGGTCCCATGGTAATCTATGCCGAAGCAGTGAGGCCATGGCTAGGGGCGGCTGCCATAGCGCCTTATGAGCAACTATGACACCCCCGACCAGCGCAAGTCAGGAAAGGACATCTGATCCCATTCTGCCCGGCTCCCACCGGGCAGTGAATTTGGAACGTACTGGAAGGCCTGCCAGGTTTTACGGGACGGAGACCCCTGCACCGGTTGTTGTCTCGCCGTTTCAAGCCGTTGTCACACGACCTTACTAAGGGAGCTCGGCGCAGGTGCCAGCCCAGAATCGTGGTACGAGAACAAAATCCGACTCTTATCATATGGCGTTGCGACCAGTTGCCGTAATTGGGAACTTACTGGCATCAATCCCAATGGGCGAATTAGTGCATTTGGGTGGTGGGAGCGGCACTATTCGCTCCGTCAGAGCTGTTTCCGGATAATGTGGCTTTTGCGAGAACCTAGGCTAGCTCTCGCTGATGGTCCGGGACTGCTTGCTTGCAGTGAGCACTTCCGTGGCCTACGGTAATCGCCAAATACCGACCCGTGGTGGCATACAGCTCTGCCATACATATATATATATATATATATATATATATATATATATATATATATATAT